>NC_092426.1:36383855-36415922 GCF_036169615.1 Heliangelus exortis | reverse complement strand
TTCCTCTCCTCTCCTCTCCTCTCCTCTCCTCTCCTCTCCTCTCCTCTCTCCTTTTATAGTTTTCAATACTCTCCCAGCTGCTAGTAATCTGTATCTTAGAGCCCACTGAAAATCACAATAACATCTCTTCAGTGCCTTCTTTTTGAACATCTGTATGATTTCCTATTTTTATTTTTACAGTCAAAAATGTAGAAACTGTAAAGAAAAATGTTCTCCTGAACTAAGGTAAGAATACTAATGTGTCTAAATCATACTGAGTTTTTTTACCCCTCCAGCTTTGTCTCTCTGCTGTGCCACACTGATTGCATCCAGAAGAGATGCAAGCTAGGCTCCTTCAGGCTACACCTTGTGTAAAGGTTTTGCAGCTTTGTTGCATGCATAACCTGTATTTTACATCCATGATGAGTGGGATTTACACTGATGCTAGTAATATACAATATATAAGAAACAAAAAATATATTAAATGATATATATACATACCATATACATCACTAGTAGGTGGTGAGAGTACTTATTGGTAGACTGAAAATTCCTTGGACAAATTGTGTTCTCTTCTGGTGAGAAGAAAATGGCTTTGTGTAAGGGTCCAAAAAAGAAGTCCTAGCATAGAACATGCAAAGCAGAGCAGCTGCACATAAAAAATCCAGAAGAAATTAAAGGATCATCAGTTCCTTATTAGAGTCCTTAAACCCATGGAAACCTATCAATTTCTGAATTATTTTTATTTCAAAGCATCTGAATGTGTATATTATGGTCATGATTACTTACAGCCCTACCTCTCATGCTGTCACTATGATGATATTTTTCTTATTTTCTTTCCATGGACTGAATTACCAGTTCAACCTCTAATTGTTAAAATATTTTGAGAAATCAGAGAGAAAAAAATTCAACCATTCCACTCAGCTATTAAAACCTTAGGCATGAAACTTTCCTTTAAAAGGGATGTGATTCATTGTATTTTACTTGGCTGCTTGCTCATACACCCTACTCCAAAGAGCCCCAGCACTTCAAACTTGTGATGTTTGAAGCACACACCCAGGAGGCTTGCAACATCACCACAAATGAGTAGGTAATGAAGTTCTTGCTCCTGACATAGTCTTAACATGTATAAATGTAAACCCTGCATATAAATGCAAACCCTGATTTTGTTCTTTTGTTGGTTTGGAAAAAAAAAAATCAGTTTTTCCATTACTATCCAGTGAGATATCAGTACACTGAATTAATTTTAGCTGCTTGGAGTGTGCTTCTAGGTATGACATCTGATGCTGGAGAACACAACACAATTGTTATTCTATTGTGGTGAACCAAACATGTCCAAATATTTGTAAAAAATTAAAACTATGAGTTCTTACTAACAGTTTTCATTTGAGAATTTCAAAGTGCTCTACAAATACAAGTTAAAGAAATCTTTTGCCTCTTTGAAAAGATCCCTCAAATATTTTATTCCACAGAAAAATGCTCTGTGTCAGTTACAAGTCTGCAACTTACAGCAGGACAGCATATAGGGGTTAGCAGGGGACCTCACTGATTCTATAAATTATTGAGATTATAAGGGCAAAAGATGTCATAGATTGTAGTTCCAGCTGAACTGGAATTTAGCAAGGCAGCTGTCACCTTTACTGGAGTGTGTGGCTGTGTCTCATGCCTGTGACTTACTGCCAAAAAGAGTAAATAAGTCTTAATAAGCCTTAAATAAGTCCCCCTTACTGTTGCTTCAGGACCTTGGGCAAAGAAAAAAAAAACACGAATTTTTGTGTAGGGAAAAAAAAAAAAAAAAAGGCCAAAAATTGCACTGGTGTGGTTTTTCTGTACACCAACCAGCAATCAGAAATCCAATACCTGATAGTAACATCTGTGAAGGGGATTACTCTATGAGCACACTCCAAGGTCCCTCATTTCTCGAGGTTTCTGCCTCTTCTGGCTGTCCTGACTGATTTCTGGTTCCCAGCTCCAGCTCATTGCCCCCAGCTTCTGTTTAGAATTGTGAGTGGTATTGCTGCAGGAGGCTGGTGGAAGAGGTGATACAGGGTCTTCCTCTCTCCTTCATCACTCTTCCCTTTGCTTGAGGGAGGAGAAAGGGAGATGTTTGGGCCTCTGTGCTAGGCAGGAGCAGATCAGACTCTGATGCAGCTGCATGGTGCCTGCTGCTGCGTGATGCTCCCAGGCCCTGCGGGAAGAGCCCCGGATTGGACATGGTTGGAGGGGGAGGATGGAGCATGGGGATGGATGCAGATGACTGGATGGGCTCCTAAGCTTGACTTGTGATTGCTCTCAGTGCTGTGAGACTTGCAAAAAAACCATGAAGTTTTGTGTGGGGAAAAAAAAAAAAAAAAAAAAAGAAAAGGACAAAAATTTGCGCTGGTGTGGTTTTTCTGTACACCAACCAGCAATCAGAAATCCAATACTTCACCTGATAGTAACATCTGTGAAGGGGATTACTCTATGAGTACACTCCAAGGTCCCTCATTTCTCAAGGTTTCTGCTTCTTCTGGCTGTCCTGACTGATTTCTGGTTCCCAGCTCCAGCTCATTGCCCCCCAGCTTCTGTTTAGAATTGTGAGTGGCATTGCTGCAGGAGGCTGGTGGAGAGGGGATACAAGGTCTTCCTCTCTCCTTCATCACTCTTCCCTTTGCTTGAGGGAGGGAAAAGGGAGATGTTTGGGCCTCTGTTCTAGGCAGGAGCAGATCAGACTCTGATGCAGCTGCATGGTGCCTGCTGCTGCGTGATGCTCCCAGGCCCTGCGGGGAGAGCCCCGGATTGGACACGGTTGGAGGGGAAGGATGGAGCATGGGGATGGATGCAGATGACTGAATAGGCTTGGAAGCCTTACTTGTGATTGCTCTCAGTGCTGTGAGATTTGCAAAAAAAACATGAAGTTTTGTGTGGGGGGAAAAAAAAAAAAAGGGACAAAAACTTGCGCTGGTGTGGTTTTTCTGTACACCAACCAGCAATCAGAAATCCAATACCTGATGGTAACATCTGTGAAGGGGATTACTCTATGGGTACATTTCCAAGGTCCCTCATTTCTCAAGGTTTCTGCCTCTTCTGGCTGTCCTGACTGATTTCTGGTTCCCAGCTCCAGCTCATTGCCCCCAGCTCCTGTTTAGAATTGTGAGTGGCATTGCTGCAGGAGGCTGGTGGAGAGGGGATACAAGGTCTTCCTCTCTCCTTCATCACTCTTCCCTTTGCTTGAGGGAGGGACAAGGGAGATGTTTGGGCCTCTGTGCTAGGCAGGAGCAGATCAGACTCTGATGCAGCTGCATGGTGCCTGCTGCTGCGTGATGCTCCCAGGCCCTGCGGGAAGAGCCCCGGATTGGACACGGTTGGAGGGGGAGGATGGAGCATGGGGATGGATGCAGATGACTGGATGGGCTCGTAAGCCTGACTTGTGATTGCTCTCAGTGCTGTGAGACTTGCAAAGGTGCAAAATGCCTTGCCAACATCTTTTTTTTCTGCTTTATTATTAACTCTTCTCCCCCTGGAAAAAATCAGCCGTAAAAGGAAAAGGGAACTCGCACACCAGGCAGACGGGAGGATGGGGATGCTGACTTGACTGATGTTATCTTTGGCAAAATCAGAAAATTTCAGCCTCTAGCAGCACTTAAGTGCTTTGCACTTGAGTATTTTGCACTTGAGTTTCTCTATTTGAGCCTTAAGGTTTTGTTACAGGAGGCATCCAGCCTCACGACAGGGCTATTGCTGCCATAGTTACTGAAAGCTGCATTATGCTGTAGCAGCCGTCAGCCTCTGCATCGGCAGCAGAAATGTTTGGGGAAGAGGGGAGGAGACTTGCACAATAGGATCCCGGAGAGCTGACGACAAAAAAAGACTGGAAAAAAATGTGGATTTACAGATGGTTCGTTTAGCATGCGTCATGCAAACTTTGTGGAGAGAAAAATGAGATGGAAAACCAATCCAGCAGCCTTGGTATAATATGAAAATTTTCTCAGTAATCTGTGATTATCTTTAGTTTAAGGCTGATGTTTTTCTGGTGTAATTTTACTTGCTGTTTTTAAAGGTTTACTTGGAGGAGGGGTAGCTGTTGACACTTCTTGCTGCATTTGGTACACCTAAAAACCTGCATGCTTTTATAAAATTCTGTGCAGGATTGCTTTTTTTTTTTTTTTTTATTAATATATATTCTGTGTGCTGGTCCAGGATTTTATGCATGTCTTCATATAAGAAATTAAGCTGCTTGTCTTATGTTAGTCCTAAGGTTATATTTTTTCCTGCTAGAACTATACTGAGTGTAGATTGTTTATGTGTGAAGGCAGGAATACAAGCAATAGTAGAAATTGTTCTGTGCTTGATTTTTATATCTCATAGTATTCCTGTATGTCAAGTATAAATTTAGCAATACATCTGATTTAAGATGTTTTAGATGAAAAAAATGAGTGCTGTCATCTACCTATTCCAAAATATGACTAAATTCTTATGTGAACTGTATTTATACTTGTTTCTAGTTTAACTCATCAAACATCTATTACACAAACTGATTGTTCTTTAAAGTATCTATGAGGTGATTTAGGTATGAAGTGTGCATGAATCTCTTGTTTTCTTTCTGGGCCATTTTCACCTTGGTTTTTAGTTTAGTTTATCTGTTATTTCCACAAACCAGCAAGAGTGTGTTGATGTGACACAGCATGTTTGAAGGTAGAAAAGGAGAATTCTTACTTCTTGGTCCTGGTTTCAGCAGTTTCTGTGACAGACAGATCTGTGTCCCAAACCCAAGCCAGGTTGTCATTTTGCTCCCAAAGTCCCATGGCCAGAGGAAAAACACCTCCAGGCATACCTGTATTCCTGGCTCTGCATGAATTTTTATTATCTTTTTGTTCTGCTTGAGAAAACCATTTTTAAGAGGCAACTTCATAAAACAGTGTTTAATCTCTGTTCTCAGACCTCTCTCCCTGCTCTGCCTGGTTTCTGTTTTGTGCTGTTAAAAATTAGGAGATGAAGGAAAGAGGCACAGAAATAACAGAACTGCAACTCATGTATGTAACTTGAGCAACAGTATTTTATTACAGAGGTTTTAACCTTAGTGAGAGAAGGTTGTACCCACTACCTGCATCACCAGAACAAAAGCTGTAACAATGCTGTAATGGTAGCTGTGCTATGATTGTTTTTTGAGGGTTTTTAAAGGTTTAAAGGGAGGTATGGGTGTGCCTCTGCACTCTGCCTTTTTGGGGTGTAGTCCTGGTGTGGAGCTGTGATTAATAACAGAAGTTTGGCTGTGCTGTGCAAACACACATGCCTGTTGGAAAGGATCTAAGTTTCATGTTAGTTCAGCAAAAAAGCCATTACCACATGAAGGGAACACACTGGTGTTGCTTAGAACAGCAACCAAGAGGCTTCCATGTGCATTGTTTGCATTGCTTGTTCTCTGGTAATTTATGGGTGGGGTGGGTGGTTTCAGCACTGCTGGAAAATATGGGGAGAGCTTGTGAGCCTCTCCCAGCTGTGGACAGATGTTAC
This sequence comes from Heliangelus exortis, assembly GCF_036169615.1. Classification (NCBI taxonomy): domain Eukaryota; kingdom Metazoa; phylum Chordata; class Aves; order Apodiformes; family Trochilidae; genus Heliangelus; species Heliangelus exortis. The sequence goes on along the minus strand of NC_092426.1, from coordinate 36,410,450 downwards.
CTGCCCACCTCTGCAAGCATTGGGAGGTCTTTGAATTGAAATGCAGCACTGAGTTTTTGCATATACTTAAATGTTCTGGGTTTCAATCTGTAAATAGTTTGACCCCTGGTGGGCCAGTTTTATGGAAGGGATGGCTGAGAGCTACAAGTCATGGTTAGGAAAAATTTTAAACATTTTGTAAGAGGAATTTTATTTGATCCAGTATAGTAAACAGTTGCATAACAAGAATTCTCTGTCTCCTTTTTTACTATCATGCTTCCCTTTTGAGCCTTATTGGCAATGATTTACTCAGTTTTCTCAGTCTCATGCAGAATGCTGCTACTAATACTGAATTAATATAAACCAGCTCTTCTGATATTTGAATTTGTGATAGTTGATGATATTTATCAATCCTTATCACTCATTGATGAATGTACTTTGCTTCTTTCATGCATTTCTCAAACTAAGTGATTCCCCAAGGTCATGCAACTGCCCAGTAAAAAAATGTAGACTCATGTTTCTCAACTTTCATACCACTGTAGGAGTCAGAGCTTATATATGTCTGCTAGCAAAACAGCTAAAGACTGCCCCATCATCAGAGTATGCACAGAAACTTAGTATTTACAATCACTATTAAGGCTTCCTAACAGATCAGGAATTTCATATGGCACCAGGGCCTTGCAGATGAGGTTTGATGCACAGGCATCCAGTCCTTGCCCTGAGGACCTTGAAGCCTAACTACATGAAAGCACAGAGGTGATGTAACTGCTCCAAAATCAGAGAGGTTTTGTCTCAGGTCAGAATGCAGTGGCTGTTCCATTCCATTTCCCTTGGAAAATGTGGAAGATAAACCTGGAAGCTGCATTCAGGGAAAGCCTCCTTCAGAGCTGTCCTTAAAACCATGGGAGCTTTTCCTAGACGAGATCCTTCATATTTAATACTCTATTTGAAAAGTGATTCTTCTTCAGTTCACCAGTCTAGCTCTGAGTTTGTCCCTCAGTAGTTGGTGGCATTAAAAACACCTGAACAGCAGGAGCTGTGTGATAGCCATGCAGTGCTGCAGCAAAGTGTCACTTCAAACCTACTGCAGCTGAATGAGAAATGAGGCATCCCATCCCCTCTTCCTGGGGATCAATTACAGTTTATCTGAGAGGAAAAAATTGCAAATCACAGATTGTTGGCATCTTTGTAGCCAAGCCAAGGACAAACAGATCTTGGAGCTGCCTCTTCTCATCATATGTTCCTTTGGGTCCCAAGCAGACATAAAGCATTTAGCAGATGGCAGTAGCAAAGCTTGTGTTCTGTTTGCACCATGCCAGACAATTCAACAGGAGATGTTCCTTTTCAGTTGCTCTCACCAGCATTACATTTACATAAACATTAAAACCAAACTGAATTCTGGTTTCTATAGGTGAGGAAAAGAGAGTCACAGCAGTGTTTTTAATTACTGAGAATCTTCAGGCTTTCATGTAGTGAGGCTTTTTCCTGCTTCTTGAGGAACTGAAATGCATGTTCTATGTAAAGATGCTCCAGAAGATTTGTAGATTTTGGCTGCTTAATTGTTTGGTCTGTTTTGTGATGAACCTGGCACACAGAATCAAAGTTGCTGCTGTAGAAGTGCTTGCTTTTGAACACATCCTTACAGTTCTATATAGAGATTTCAAACTGATTCCTCTGTAGCAAAACTCTAACACTCTTTTCACACAGGTGACCTTGTATTGGTAATGACTTTACAAGCAACATGATATTTCCAAAATATTCCCTTTGAAATTATATTTTTGTTTTCTTTTGACCCTAGGGGACTCTTCAGAGTTTTTATATCTTTGCTGTCTTTTAAAGTACAATAAATACATCATTTATTTCATTAGTAAAAGATATTTTAATTATTTTTCAATTCTCAAGGACTGAATTTTCTGAGGTTCTATGTGTTTATTCATTGTTTAGAAACAAAAGGAGGCAAAGATCATGTATCACCTCTATAAATAACTTCAGTGCTAAGAATGTCTGATGATAATGTGGAATAGCTTTGATTATCATCAGGGATTAGGCTAAGAATAGTTAATATTTTGATTGTGTGTCTCTGTGTGTAAAATTTTGGCACCATACATCCCATGTAAGGCAGCTTTTCACAGGTTAATCACTTCTCTGATCACAATTCTGCTCCACATATAAAAGCAGCACTTGTAAGTATTTAGGTGACAAGTACCCTGTGTAGTGGTTATAAAATTTTATAGCACATAAACAACCCCCCTCTCCAATTTCATTTTTGGAAGATCCCCAGCAAAATGAAAAGTTATGATATCTTTTAAAGTCTTCTTGCTGATATCTTTCTGATGATGGAATTTTCTGCTTTACCACAAGAGTTTCCATGTTTGATACGTGTCCTTTATGATAGAGGATTGCAGCCTGCTGTGACATTGATACACACAGCTACTTCACCACCAGGAGCTTTGTCACAGGGCACTATTACTTAACAACAGAGTATCTGGAATGTTGTCTTGTCTTTCTTTAATAAGATGACTTGTTTAATTACAAATGTTTGGCATTTGTTTCTTGTTTAAATTCACTGTCAACATTTCTATCAGCAGAGAAATAGATGCTGTGCGTGAAGAGTACAAGCAGAAACTGAGAGAGCAGGAAGCTTTCCACAGAAGACAGATCCAGCAGCAGCAGCTCTATGTTGAGGATTTGGAGCAGCAGATCCTGAGAGGACAGATCAAAGCAGAGAAGGAGCTAGAAAACGACCAAGCACTCATCAACCAGCAAATCCAAGAAAGTGGGTGCCTGCCTCTTCCCTGCCATTGCTGCTTTCTTTCATCTTCTTGGTATTTTTGTCCCAGTTATGCTTTAGATGAAGGGTGGAAGTTTTTATCGTGGTGCACAATAGATGAGTCTGCTCTTGTGCTTTCTGTTTTTCTTGTGATATACCTGGTGCTTCAGCCAAGGAGTTGTTCCAGGAGGTTGAAACTGAGATAACTGTGATAGTTCCTACCACAAGTTGTGTGTTGAGATCCTCTCTTTACATGTCACTGATGATGTCACCTGTAACAACACCATTTTCAGGTGGTTTTAATGAATTTCTCACTCATTGGGAAAAACAGGGCCATGGCGTAAGACCGTGGCTCAAGATTAATTTTCTTTTAGTTTTAAACAATGAGAACAAGGAAATAGGTGGGACATTGAAGTTTGGTGCTGAAATCCCCAGTTAAGGGAGAGAGAATTTAATTGGCTTTTATGTGGTCAGTATTTCCATACACACCCTGCCCTCTTACAGTATGAAGATATTCTGGGGATAGAAACTGAAGTGTGAAAAATTCAGGTTGAAAATAAGATGCAGGTTTTATTTACTCTGAAGATGACTGATTGGTGTTATTGCATGCTCCACTGCTAGATTTGTTTTAAACAAAAACTGGAATAAGAAAAGACAGACAGGCTTTGGTTCAAATTGCAGTAGTTTCTTGGAAGTTCTGCAGTGTTATGCAGGAGTACAAAAATGCTCAGATCAGTGCTCAGATTTTGTAAATGGCAAATAGCCCTGTCAGAAGGAGGAGACACAGCATATTTGCAGAAATATTTTTTAGTGTTGGAGGCTCCTGGCCACAGAGGTGCAACTTTGAATGAAGGCAGATACATTCAGCAGAACATCTTGGGAGGGGTTGGGCTGCCCCTTAATGAGTTTATAGGCTGATTTGAGAACAATAAGTCTTTCTGACCACTGAGACTGGGTACTTACAGTGTCCTCTAGTTTGTCTTCATAGTGAGTGATTTGATGCAGGTTTCTTGATAAGCAAAATATGCCTAACACAAGGGCACTGTTCCACCTTGGCAAAACTTGCTTTTGGTTTCTTGAAGAAGCAAATGTCTGTGAATTTTTGGAAGCATCTCAGACCTAAACTTATAGAGTCTGCTATCTTTTAATTATGCCAGCCACAATGAAGAGATCAAAGGGAAATTGGGATGTTGCAGGAAAGGACTGAGGATGTCTAGATAGTACAGAGAACTGGAAGAATTCCCCAAATATCTTTATTTTGTGGCTCTCTAGACGTTCTCTGCTTCCACCCAGTTCTGCTGGTTTTGCTGTGTTCATGAGAATCTTAGCCAGGCAGGTAGTTTTTGCCAGCCAAATACAATACATCACTTGGAAAGCCACCAAAGTTCTTCACCTTTTCTGTGCCCTCTGTGTGTCAGCTTCTGACAGAGACTAAATTGTGAGCAGAGATTAATTAGCATCTTGGAGCTTGCAGCTGTGTTGCAGGGAGACTTCTCTGCCAAATCTTCTGCTTGCTAGAAACAGGCTAATGAGGACAGATCTAGAAAGAGAGTTGAGAAAAAGCTTTGCATGTGAAAATATTTAAAAATATTTTAAAGAAAAAAATAATTACTAAAATGCTTCCCTTTTTACCTGTCGAGTAGCCATGGAGTTGGAATTTCTGCTTCTGTGTGTGTGTGTGGAGCTGCCAGCAAAAACAGGACAGGAGACCATTGTGGGAGGGATCACTAAGGAAATGTGTTTCACAAGATCAGTAGGCACCAAAGAAGGGATGCTGAGGATGCCTGTGCTCTGATGATTTCTTCTGTCAGGGAAACTGCCACAGCCCAGAATTCCTCTCTTGCAGCTGAGCTGTGCAGAGCTGTGGGTAGCCCTGGTTCATCACATCAGACTTAAATACCTCTTAATTTCTGACTCCTGAATAAACAATGAAAGGCTGATTTTTCAGTAAAGGACTGCAGATTCAAGGTAAAAGCAGACAAAAAAAAAATGTTGCTGCTGGTAAGTGCTTTGTAAAAATTTGGTCCTTTGAGAAGTGCTCTACTTGTCAAGAAACCTTGCCTGTGATTTTTACATTGCTTTTTCAGCTAAGGGTATTTTTTGTTTGCTTTTTGCAGCTGAATATGTGTATTTTTATAGCAGCATATAAATGAACAAACTCTGCCTCATTAAGAGAATATGTGCAAGCTATCAGACTCAGTCTGGTAGTGGTAATCTCAATAAACCCTTCTTTTGATTGTTACAGATCATCATAGCTCAGACTGAAGCCAGTGCACTCTGAAAAACCTCTAAGCACATCCCCAGAATGCAATAAAATATTCTGCAAATAGTCTTTCCTTCAGGGTTGAAAATCAATCAACCTGGTATTCTGTGTTCTCTACTACTTTCCCATTGAGTGCAAAGATCAGGTTTTGAATATTTAGAGAAGACTGAGTGTGTAAGCAGAGGAAATGTGTTTTCTTATTCAATTAGGTTAATCAGTTGGTTGGTGAGCATATTTAGCATTTATGAAATATGGGGGATGTTAACAAAAGCAGTGAAGCTAACTCCCTGTGTGGAGCAGAGTGGTGATTTTATGAAAAACACACATTGACTGGTGTGAATTATATTTGTATGGGAGTCTTGTATTTATTTCAAATAGGTTACATGCCAAAGTACTCACATACAAGGTACATGGGCTCCCATCAGGCTGTTTTGGCAAGTGCTTGTTGGACCAGCATAGCTACAGCAGGCAGTAAATTAAATTTGTGGTTGTTGCTCTACCTCATCCAGGTGCCACCCAGGGTTTGTGTTGCTTGGGAAGTACCCATCAGATGGGTTTAGAGAGTCTGGCAGAAGTGTCCAGCAGGTACCTACATGGGTGGCTTCCTTGTAGCCTTCTCTTCAACCCACTTTGGTGGTTTCATGACCATCCACAGGACTTGGACCTTGCAGCTGCCTCTGCAAATGGGGCAGATCCCAGCTGGGCTTAGAGGGGGAGGCTCACTGGCCTTGCTGCTGATGAGGGTGAGCAAAAAACCTGCCATTTCCTGTGCTGAACAGAGTTCCTTAGCATGATTCTGGGTTTCCTCCATTTTCAGCGTGCCTGGGTAAGTGAGAGAAAATACTTTGCAGATGGGGTTTGTTGGTTCAGTCAAGGAGGAAAGGTTAGGAGTAAAAGGAACTAAGAGACATGCTTGTTTTACAATAGCTGTAAAACACTCAAATCCTGAAATGAGAAGTCAGTAATATTTTAAGATTGGAGAAGTGCTGCTTTTTTAACCCAAAATATAGGAATTTATTAGCTCATTAGTGTGGGCATGAAGTTGTCTTTGCTGCATTAACACAGAGGCTGTTTTCCTCTGTACTACTTATCATTCCAGCTCCCTTGTTAACTCTGCTCTCAGTGCACATACAGTCATCCCCTAAGGAACACAGACAATATATTCTTACATACTGACAGTAAAATATATATATATACTTATATATTCACAGTAAAAAGCTAATGAACACATACCTCACTGCTGTGAACATATACCCTAGGTCTGAAAAGTGCACAGAAAGGAACTCAGGTCTTTCAGTGGTTCCACTGTATTTTAACAATAAAATTGAGGTGAGTGTAATTGTTTGAGTGTAATCTTTGAGAAACTGAAATGTGTTCTACTTCTTGCTTACAAAGAAGGCCTTGCCCACCAGTCTCCCTATTAGCCAAACCCCTTCTTATATTTTGTAGTTGTCACCCAAGTCCTTATCCCAGTGAAGAGGCTTTTGGTTCTCAGTAAAAAGTAGCAATGGTGCATTTTCCTATAAATGGTTTTCCAAGACTCCTCTATACGTGCATAGAGATTTTGTTCTCAAATGAGGTCTCAAGGCTGATTAAATGAAGAAACAAGATAGCATCAAACAATGCATTTCCTATGATTTTTTTTTTTTTTTTTTTTTTGCTTTCTTTCAATCATTTCATTTACAGACCAGCAGTGGCTTATCAATGAGAACAGGCGACTGGCTGCCCTTCAGCATCAGCAGAGGGAGTTTGCAGTGCAGACAGAGGCTACCCTGTGTGCAGAGGCTGAGGTGCAGAGCACCATTGGGCTGGAAATCTGCCCTTCCCTGCTACAGCAGAACAAGAAGCAGCTGGTGCAGCTGGAGCTCCTGCGAAGATATTCCTTGAAAAAGGCAGAAAGGAACATCAGACGGAAAAAGGTCAAATTCCAGCTGGAAAGGATAGTCAAGAAGCAGAAGTTATTGGAAGCCAAGCAAAACCTAGAGCAGCTGGAAGCTAGCTGCTGGATCAATGAAGAGTGTGTGAAACAACCCCAAATCCTAAATGAAAATCCTGCTGTATGGTCCTCTGTGGATCACCAGTTGCAAAAGCGAAGGAAGTCACTGGGTTCAAGTTCCTTGCAGCAGAGGCAGCATTCATTCTGTAACCCGTGCCTGCCACAGGTACCCAGGTAAGTTTACATCTGCCAACTGCACTTTCAAAAGTAATTTACATTCAGGGTATGGTCAGTGACCACCTATAATCCAGAATTCCTTTTGTTGTGTTGAAACAATCCCAAACCTTGTGGTACCCGTGAGCTTACTATGTTGTGTGTCACACTGGTGCTGTTTATCCTTTTCCCTTTGATCTGTACTGTGCATTCCATCCTTAGCTCTTTAACATTGGGTCAAACTCTTCCTTCATAATATTTGTATAATTGGGGTGATTCTTTTTACTTGGCCAGCCTTTCTAAAGAGGAATGAAAATCTCTATGCAAGGCTAAAAATTCTGGTTCCTAGGGTGTTTATATATCAGAGCATGATCCTGGTGGCACAAAACAGCTGAACTCTTCCCAGTGGATTTTTATGACTTACAGCCATCCTTTATTTTTAACTGATGTTTGCAGCTACAGAGACTAAACACCAAGCTATACCACATAGCATCAAGCTATTCTCTTGCACTGCAGAATGTATTTCAGGTTCTTTGCAGAATCATAAGGCTCCTGATAGATTAATATATTTTATTCTCTGCTAGAATTTGCTTTTGAAAAGCATTAAGATTGTCACTTCCTATGTCATTGCTCTTAACCATAAGACATTACTGATGAGGAAGAGTTGTTACATTAATTATTCAAGCAAGGATTGTGCTTTTTTTCTTCTCTATATCCACAGCCATTTGTTGAAGAGGGAGGCTTTCTCAAAGTTATCTACCTCACCAAATATTGATCAATGCTGTGAAGGCAACACAACAAGGACGTTGTCATCTGTAGAATATTTTTACAGAAAAGTGAAAGACATTTCTGGGAGTGATGACCTTAACAATGAAAAAGGGATCTCCTTTTCAGTACAGAGGCAGCTAACTGAAGGACAAACCCCATCTTCATCTGGAAGTAAAAAAGTAGCAGAGAAAGACTCTAATGATTCAGCTATCATGGCTTATACCAATAAAAATTATCAAAAAGTTGAAAAGTTGAATGACAGCCCAGAGCAAGCTGAATCTCAAAAACAGACCTCTAAAGGCTCCTCTCCTGGTCTTTTTAAGGAGAAAGATGAGCCTGAAACCTTCATCACAGGGACAAGAATGACAAAAGCAAAGGTGCTAAGAGATATAAATCAGCCTGCAAGTAGCAATCCAGACCAAAATAGAGCTCAGGTATCCAATGAAAAGAACAGAATGAATGGAAAAGGCCACAGGTCTTCTCCAGAAAAGTTTTCTAAAGAAGTTAAGAAAACAGCATATGGAAAACCACCATCAGCCCATTTAAACCAAACAGCCAAGAACTGGAAGAGAGAGGCAAACTCAGCCTTGCTGAATCGTGAGAAATCAATGGAACAGCAAGAATTTCTGATGGTGGCAACATCAGCTGGGAATCTCACTAAGATGAATGCACAGGCACCACTCCACTTTGTCGAAAAGAAGTGGCACAGTGCTGAGATGCTAAGTGCTGGAGTGTCCAAAATAAGCACAGATGTCCTGGGGAACTGCCAGGAGGATGATGAAAATGAGATTTCTGATACTGACAGTTCCTATTCTGTAGATTCTCTCTCCTGTGCTTATGCAAAAGCTTTCACAGAGAAAGTGAAACAAGAAGATTCTGACAGAAATAAATGTCTTGCCAACCCAGAAGATTCTGAGAGCGATGACAGTCAAATGTCACAGGACTCTCTGGTAGAAAAGGAAAATAGAACAAAACAGCAAAATAAAAGCCAATTTCACAAGTCAAAGGCTCAGCATGACCCAGCTAAGCTTTCCAAAAGCAGAACTGATCACCGTGCTTCATCTTTGGTGACCTCATACACATCTTGCAGGGGACTGGGGAGGCCTGAAAGAAGCTTTTCTCTGGACAGCTTAGCTGATACAGAAGAGATGCCAGCAGAAGATCTGGTAGAAGATTCCAAATCTGATTCATCTGATGAAGTGCCAGCAGAGATTTTTTGGAAGTTACAAACTCCCAGATCACCAGCTATACAGACTGAGGAAGACCATGAGTCCAGGACCTGTGACAGAGGTATGGAAGGGACAAATTATGATCTGAAGCTGAGCAGTTCCTTTTATTTGGACACAAAACCACAACCTGCTTCCAGTAATGCTTCCAAGCAGTTGCTGAAGGAGACAAAAGTCTCTTTTGTAGAGCAAGAAGGGTCTCTTGAGAGAAGATTGTATTACCCAAATGGAGATCCTTTGCTTTCTACTGATGCGTGGTCTTCCTGTCACTCAAAGGTTGGCATCAGCAGCCCCAGAATAACAGCACCTTCTTCCCATGAAAATTTGGAATTTCAAGAAGCTCATCCATGCTCTCTGAGCAAATCAGAACACTGGCTGAAGAAAGATGATCTAAAACAGTCAGCTGCTGAAGTTTCTTTTGTTTCGGGCTCTAAGCAAATACACAGCATTACTCATTTATCACATCATATAAATGAACCAGACACAGTTTTCTCCTCTGACACATCAGAATTACCTTTACCTGAAACAACAATGGCAAACAGAGTTTCTGAGAGTGGATCATTAAATAAGATTCTTGAGAGATGGACAAACTCGAATGGAAATTCTTCCTTAGGATCTCAAGATGTAACATCCTCATTTGTTAGCTCAGTAGGACCAAGCTCCTCTTTTATTCCTACTTCATCAAAGCATGAATATTATGAACATTCACGACCAAATCATCCTGAACAAGAACAACTGAACAGATTAGCTACTTATAGGTCTACCACTGGATGCACACAAATGTTCCACTGTTTGGAAAGTGCCTCCACTGCAGACTGCTTGTCACTGGTACCTAGGAAAGAGGAGGAATCTTTCCCCACAACACATCCAGAGCTGCAAAAAGATCACAGTCTGACAAAAACACCTTTTATTTCTGTGTTGCCTGTGCACAGTTTGGAGCAGAGAAATGGCTGCATGGATGCAGATTCAGGAGATGATTTCCTAAGAACTTTTGAAAAAGATGACTTAGATGATGACTACAATAACTTGATGGCAAAATTAAGTATAACAGATTCAGGCAGTGGAAGTGCATCTGTCAGTGCACCTGCTGCTGAATCTTCTACAGGAATTGTTCATCATTTGGCCTCAACACAAGCATCTGAAGTAAACCTAGTCCAGTTTGGAAACCATGGGCAGCTTTTCCCAAGAAGGGAAATACCAACATGTTGTGATGAAGGTTTCTTTCTCAGTGATGTAACAAATAAAAACTGCTCTCTAGTAAGCAGTTCCAAGCTTCAGACACTGGCTGGGCAAGGAGCAGAATCATCTGTGAGAGCTGATCTCCTCCAATCTGGGGCAAGTAATTTGGAAACAATGCAAGAAACAGATTGTGGACAAACAGCCACAGAAAAAGTAGCAACAGAGACAGACTTTTCATCACAGAAGACAACATATCACTTCAACCCTTTAGTTTCTGCTCACAGTACAAGTTATGATCAATCTGCAACAGCAATAGAGATGTCTCAAAAAGAGATTATCTGTATGCAAACAAGCACAGAGAGTTTGGCAGAAACAGAGCCAGAGGTGCCTTCATTTGGAGATGATGAAGAATATGAGCCAAAGGATGAAGACTTGTCCTCACTGGATCATTATGAATTCAAAGGCAGACCTGTTTCAAAAAATTATTCCCATGAATGTTTTCTAGCAGACAGTCAGGAAAGTTGCTTATCCCAAGGAATTTCAGAAAATTCTACATTGTGCACTGATAACATAAGAGAAGAAAGCAGTGAAAGCAAAGAGCACAGTGCTTTGGATTCTCAGGCTGTAGTTCAGAAAGAATTTTCATCCAAATATGAAAACTTAGTGGTAAATGAAGTAAGTTATCTGATTATGAATGTAAATGGAAAAGACACTGAGTCCTTCCCTGCAGCTATTTGTGAGAGTACAATTGATGTTCTCCCAGAATCCAATTCAAGCACATTTTACCAAGCTTCAAGAAAAGCTAATCTTTTCCAAAGTGCATCTGAGACTGAAAATTATGATAAACTACTGGAGCATGTCACAGGAGTGAAAGGAGATCATGATGTTACATCTAATCTTACCGTGGAGGAAGTCAGTGCCACAGGAAGCTGCTCTGGAGTCCATTCCAGCAGCCTTTGCACAACGTGCTCTTCAAAATCAACAGGGCAGAAAAACCATGTGCATAAGATGAGTGACATTTCTGATACAACCATTCTCCTGGAAACAGAGACAAAGAACACATCTTTACTTGAATCAAGAGAGGAGAAAGAAGGGCTTTTTGGAAGTGATTGCCCAGAGGATATCTTGCTTGATGAAGATGATGTAAACTCAGAGTCAGGAAGAGTACTGGGATGCAACACAAATACATCAGCTACTCTTTCTCAAGAGGAGAGTCCATATATAAATAAAGAATCTGATCTTTTAAGAAATCCAGAAATGGATCCAGCAGAAGTTATGGTTCCTTGTCAGAATACAAAATCAAGTGATGATGCAGAAACAACAAAATTGATCAATAGTGCAAGCAACTTAGAACAAAATGCAGTGGAAATTAAATCCAGACAGATTGAAAGTTTACCTGACTACCCAGTAGCCAAAGTCCAAAGTGTAACTGAAGACAGGAGTAAAGAGGACTTAAAAGGCATTTGTCTAGCTCAGAAACCAAAGAAACCTATTGACATTGTAGCTTGTGAAGTTCAGTGTGAGTTTTATAAAAACCTGTGCCTGACACCTGAAGAGGTAGAGAAAGATGAAGCAGAGGTAGCCAGCACCAGGGTAGAACACACTCAGGAATCAAAAGCACTCGTGCATTCTGGCAGCCAACTTGAAGCAAGCAGCTTTTGCCAAAAAGAAAAAAGTGAGGAAATAGACAGAGGTGTTTATTCACCAGAGATTTCTGTTGCTCCCCAAAACACTCCTTCTGCTGTGTGTTCCCACACAACAGATTTTACTCAGAATCCTTCAGGCCTCCTTGATGCTTGTGGGGGGCTTTTGCAAATGAACAGGAAAGCAGAGAACATGTTTAATACAGAGGATGTAGCTGCAAGTGTACTGATCACAGATAGGCAAGGAAATATTTTAGCAAAACGTGAACATGAAGGACAAGTAAAATCTAGCAATGTCACTGAACATTATGCACCAAACCTTTTGTCCCAGGAGGACAAGGTTAATGAACATGAAGTGTCTGGGAGGGAAGAACAAATTAGCATGACAAATGCTGAGGGGCTCATTAGTACAAGGCAAGAAATCATAGACACAGGTGAAAATGTTTTACTTAATGAGGAGTTTCCAGCTCAGTGTGGGATGTGTTGTGACAGAGACAGCAAAGAGGAAATTTTAAATCCATTTAAGATCCCTGAAAGATACCTGACAGCTTCAGTAGCAGAACATAATATACTGTTAGAAGATGAGTCAAGATACCATGATCCTACTGAAGTGACTGAAGATGGTGGCTCAGTGGATTCTGTTACAGATACAAGGAGTGCAGTCATGAGAGAAATTGATGTAGATGATTATTCTGTTGATGATAGCACTGGCATTGACCAATATGGAATTGAGCAAAAGTTTGAACAAGAGGACAGACATACCTATATGAGTAGTTCTATGCGATATCCTGAGTGTGTTGCTTCAGAAAACTTGAATGTAAGAACTGTTAGAAAAAGACCTGGTATTTGTGAATTGAATCCAGTAGGCTCCAGAGCTGAGGAGGAGAAAGTGCATGTGGTGAATCTAGAACATGTGGCCAAAACTGACAAAGAAAAGCAGATGTGGGTAGAAAACATAGAGGAGGTAAAAATGAACAAAAACCTGAATGAACTATTCCCTGAAAACAAAGACATCTGCCAAATGACACATGATGACAGCAGATTAAATGAAATATTAAAAGAAAGTCACTGGATGTCTACCAGCTTTTCTAGAAATATTGAAGATAACAGCAGTCAACAAAATCCACCAGCAGCACTAAAGTCTACTGAAAAAAACCAAGAAGATTCACTTAAAGACTCCCCATTCCAATCTGTAAATCACCTTTTCTATCTTGGAGTAAATGACAATACCCATCTGGTTCAAGATGTTCCCACCACTGCATTGACTGGACATACAAAGCCATCTCACAGCAGTGTTGGAGCTAAAGCTGTCCTGCCCTACTATGAAACTTTAATGGGGAGTGAGGTCTGTGTTGGAACACCTGTTCCAGGCCACAAAATGAAAGAAGACAAATATCTTTCTGCTAAAATGCAAAGTGAAAATGTAGATTTTCTGCAAGCCAGGACCACACAGGGCAGGCAGGAGGAAGAATGCTTTGTGTTTAGCAATCCTCCTGATTATGTTGCCTGTGGGCAACCTGTCAATGAGAAGAGCAGCTCTTCCACTCCCTGCACTCCAGGCATTCTCCAGTCTGAACCTGTGGCACTTCAGCAGGGCACCATAGGAAACTCATTTTCCTTGGAAAACTTGGATTCTTCTGAGGATGTAATTCAGGATGTTAAAAACACTCCTGAAGAACACAGTGTGGATTTAACAGTTAATAAACTATCAAAAGACTGCCTTAATTCCAGAGAAGATACATCTCAAGAGGAAAAGTGTGCCACTGGGCCTAAATCACTGCTCTTGGATAATTCAAATGTGCCTCCTTCTTCAGAGAAAGGAAGGATGGAAGAAATAGAGGGGGAAAAAATACATTCTTTACTAGAAATATCTCCCCCCAAAATGTTTCACAATGTTAAAACAACTCAGAAAGTACTTCACTCAGGGAGTTTATCACCACACGGTGAGGAGAAGTTTCTAAGCACAAGCTATTCTACAAAAAATGGAAAACATGAAAATACTGAGTTTCCTGGTATAGCTGGACATCAGTGTGAGCCCAGAGAAAATCAGGGATATGGGAATTCTAGAGAGTGCTGCCCAGACCAATCAGGCAACACTGTCTCTGAGAACACCTTATCCCTTTCAGAAGGTCTGAACAAGTCCCCATGGGAAAATCCACATTGTAGTAAAGAGTCTCTAATTTATAACAGGAACTCTGACACTTCTGGATGTTCTCCTGGTCTCCTGAGTCCTCCAGCCTCATTTGCAGATGTTTTGATTGCCAGCAGTGGAGACAAAAGTGAAAATGATGCTGTTCTCTCTAAAGAAACAAAATACTTTGAAAGTGAAATGACTGATTTAAATGTATCTGTAACTTTCCCTGATGCTTCTCAAAATGGAGATGAAGGGAAAAATAATTCTGCAGTTGCAGAAGCCACGTATGCTCAGAATAATAAACTCCCTGGAAAAGTTGCAGGAACACATCAAAAGGGAAAAATAATTCAAGCTTCTTCCCAGAATTGCAATGACATAAAAGAAAATAAAATTCCTGAGTACCCAGAGCACAACAGTAACATTTCTCTGTTGTCTGTACCAGAATTTGGCTCACTTACTTTTCAGAGTCAAGGACAGACTGGCAGCAGAAAATCCAAGTCTCTACCATCCTACTCTGCAGGAAGCCCTCTGACTGATAGAACATTTCAAAGCTCCAACAACTTCAGTGTTTTCAACACTTCCCATTTACCTGATGAAACAAAATCTCTCGTATTTAGTCAGCTAGAGGACTCACTTCAAGACACTTCTTTGATTGAGCAAGTATCCTCCAGTTCTGCAGAGGTGTGCTCTCCAAAAGAAGGAAATTTCCCCCAAGCATTTCCAAGTGTCAATCACCCATCCTTAACACTATTACCAGACACAGGCCATGGTGAAACTGGCACATATGATGTTTCACAGCTGAGTGTATTGCATCACTCTCCAACTGCTGTTTTGCAAATACAGGACACTCAGTCTGATAAGGCTGTGGTATTTGATGAGCCAGCCCCTCCTTCAGGAAGTATCTTACTTTCTCTTGCAAAAGAAAACAGGCATTGTCCAGTATCAGACACAGATGCTACTTCATATCAAAATTCTTCTGTAGATGGGGAAGCTTTATATGGAAGTCCTTGTAAAAAATTTGACAATGCTATAAAAGTTGATCAGCACCACTGGGGTAAAGTTTCACCACAAGAAGCTTGCACAGAACACACAGAGGAAGCACTAGGTAATGATGATTCTCTTCTATTATCATCATTACCTTTCTGGGATACTGGAAGGGCAGTTGCTGTTAAAGAGGGGCAAGTGAGAAAACTAAACAGAAATGAGGAAGAACTGCATTCAGATGCTAAGGCTCAACATTTTGCAGTAAAGGCAGAGCAGAGCAAAACATCAGGTAGAGAGCCTATTGAAAAGCAAAGTAATGTATCCTCAAATTATGCAAATGAATTAATAGGCCCAGAAGTTACAGTGTTGGAAAATCCATATCCAGGAGTTGTTGGTGTGGATCCTGAACACACCTGCAATTCATTTAGTCCAACATATCCCACATACAGCACAAGCACTGATCCCAGACAACAGTATCATGCTGTCTTGGGTTTTGACAGACCTGCAGATCTGCAAGAGAGTTGTCAGGATGTGCCTAGAGGTGAGCAGGTAAAACAGGTGCCAGAGGGAACAAATACAGATGGTAGAAAAGAGATTGTAATTTGCAAAAATAATACAGGTTCAGGTGTTAATAGCCCTGATGATGCTGCAGACAATTTTTCAGCCATGGGAGATGTTATGATGAGGAACAAGACTTTGAAATCTGAAGGGCTGAAGTTTTCTGTAATGAATAATCAAAGTACCTCTGTAAAGTTTTTACCAGAAAACCATGATTTGCCTCCTCAAGAATCCAAATCAGTGCAATTCAGGAGCAAAAGGTCATATTCTACTACACGGAGTACAAGGAGCTGTAAACAAGGTGAACAGAGGCCTTATTTACAAAGTCACAGACTGTCAGCCCCAGCTATTGCTGTGTCCTCTGATCTAGAATATCCTTTGGAAGCTTCATCTAAGGCAGATCCTTTGTTATATTCTACATCTAAATCACTGCAAGATTTAAATATGAGCGTAGAGCCTCCATCACCAACTGAAGATGATCTCCATGGAACTGAAAGCTTTGCAAAGCAGGAATCAAAGAACTTTCTACAGGTTAAATCTAAATCCAGATTTCAGCAAAGAATGGCACAAACCAAGAAGCTTGCAAACTGTGAGCCAAAAAATTTACAAAATTTTGCAGCAAGAACCCAAAGCATCCAATCTTTAAGAGACTGTACTACTCATTCTCCATCATCATTCCTGCACACAGTGCACAACCATATGGGTGCAGAAGCAAGTGGCTGTTCCAAGAGTAGTTCTGTAGCTCAGTGTAGTGAAGGCAAAGTTGAAGAAGCTGGGTGCCAGCCAGAAGCAGATTTATTTTTGCAAGACAATAAAGATGCAATGCATTTTAGTTCAAGTGACATCAACCCATACATTCGTCCATGGCAAGAAGATGGATCATGCAAGATTGGCTGGAAACAGTATGTTTTTGGAAGTGCCAGTGATGTCTCTTGCAATCAAATTCCTTTAAACCTGGAAAATCGTAAAGTTATGAGGTGTTCCAGCGTAGACAATGGACTGAATTCACAAAATTCTCCTTTTCATTCTCATCTCAGCTCGTATGCTACAGCAAAAGTTTTATCAAGCACTTTAAGCAGCATTGAAGGTCTCCAAGGATGGGACAATGTCAGACAAGGCTTTACATCTGCTTTCTCAAGTGACAGTACCAAGCAGTACAGCAATGTGTCCAGTGACACGCTGGAAACTAATCCAGAAAATAATACTGCTGAATTTGAGAATCTGTCTCCTCAACGGGGTAATTCTTCAATGCAGGTTGATGAGATTGTACTCTTATATCCTTCAGAATCTGAAAGGTCTTCCAAAAAACTACCAGCGGTTACGTGTGAACAGGGAACACAAACAACAAATACAGGAAGGTATAAAAGGCAGAGGAGACATCAGAGAAGCTACACAGACATTTCTGCAAGAAAGCAGGAACCAAACAGAGCTTTATTTCGTCGACCTTCTTGGACAAGTACACAGAACCTGTCTGTGCATCTGTCACAGCTTCTGCAGAGCACTTCTGAACTCTTGGGAAACCTCTCCCAACAGACTGTTGTGGATAATGAGCAGAATGCCCGAGCCAAGCAGAGGGGAACTGAGGAGGCTGGAAAGGCTGCTAGATCAGATAGCTGCACTCAGACTACTGCAGATGTAGGCACTCAAACTGAGGCTTTGGAAGACCCTCAGAGCAGACATGAAGAAAAACAAGTGGAGGCAAAAATGGAAAATGAATTGAGGGCAGCTCCATCAGTAAAGGTTGATTGGAAAGGAATAAGTGCAGATGCAGCAGGGAGTATTCCCAATAGGAAAGAGGAAACGCTCTCTCTTGGAGAAGGAACCCAAGAACGAACAGGGCTGAAAGACCTGGGCAATCCTGACTTCCATGACAGTTTTGACAGCATTTTGGAAGACTCCTTTATGCGTCTGCCTCCCTTACCCAGAGCCTCCACTTCTGTCCTTGATTTTCAAAAAACATCATTAATTGCACAGCAGAATCTTGGTTTTGCTAGTCCCAGAGTTTCATCTGTCACATCACATTCTCAGAGCTCAGGGCAGGATGGTTCCTCATACACTGTAGTTAGCAGCCCTATTAGTAGCACCTTTCAATCTCCAGCACGTTATGCTCAGGATAAAAGAAATGCCAATGAATTAGAGGCTCCAGCAGAAAGAAAATATTGCTACAAGAACACCCTGCTGGTTGACAGGGCCTCTTCCCCTATTCTTACTCTTAGTGCTAGTCCCAGCAGCCAGACTGCTTTTAGTAAGTCTGTCTGTCCTACTAAGGAACCTCTTGGATATCCCACTGGTGCTTCAAGTCCCCTTCACAACCAGAGAAAGCAGAGGGCAGGTCCATGGGCCAACATGCAGCCTCATGTGGACAATTTTTCACAGACAGAAGCAGACAGTGAACTGAGCACAGACAGAGACAATAAGGGCATAAGAAAGAAATCTGAAAGTTTCTCAGATAAGAGAGCATTCAAAGATCTTTTAGGACAGGATGGTTCAAAAGACTTGGAACAACAGCATAGACTCGTGGTTGACACCCACACTACCATTTGTGCAAAACAACTGTGTCACTCCAGTAGCCTGCTGGAGGTGTCAGACCACAGGGAAGTTTTGACAGGTGATTTCAGAGACCCCAGTCCTTTGGCACATTCGGTTCGTTGTATGTATGTTACGAGGGGAGGAAGAGGTTCTTCAGCTGGAGTAGGACATGAAAAGTGTGTTGGTAATTCTGATATCACTTTGATTCATAATTACTCACCTCCAAATGCTGACTTATTTTCCAATAAAAAAATTAGTGCCACTTGTTCAAGTAAAACAACTGCTGGTACATCCTCAGAACCCCTGGTGGAAGCATCTTCTCTACAGCTTCACAATTTCCTCTGGAAAAATGACAACAGCTGCTCCGACGCGAGCGATGTGCAAACTTCCTTCCAAGATGACAACACAGATTCTGTCACTGAAAGTGAGTGTGACACTGAAATTCCTCTCAGCAAAAATACTGCTTTTGCAAAGCCGTTCAGGCCCCGGAGCTACAGTCTCCGTGACTTACCTGTACACAATAAATTCAGCAACTGGTGTGGTGTTAAGGGCAGCCCTGCTCCTTCCTTACTCAGCTTGGGTGGCAGTGTGACTGACTTAGGAAGTCAGGCAGAAAGGAAACGAGCAACTGAATTGGGATTGAAATCCCAGCTCGGTGACAGCAGGAGCAGAGAGATTGAGAGGCTCCAGAGGGAACGTGCCCAGATCATGTCTGGCATCCACCTCGACCTGCACCAGCAGCCCCTCACCGTGGAACTGGCCGAAGCAAAGCTGAGTTATGGCATTGGGGAGACAGACGCCCTTCTGAGGGTCCTGCAGAGTGGAACTGCAGAAGACCTGGTGGGAACTCCAGTGAAACAGCAGCTGTATGAAAGGTAAATTATTTAAAGGTGTTGTATTGTGTATTTTGAATACCCTTCATGTACACTGCATGCAGCATAAATAGAATCATAGAATCATAGAATTGGCTGGGTTGGAAGGGACCTCAGAGATCATCAAGTCCAACCCTTGATCCACTCCCGCTGCAGTTCCCAGCCCATGGCACTGAGTGCCACATCCAGGCTCTTTTGAAATATCTCCAGGGATGGAGAATCCACCCCTTCCCTGGGCAGCCCATTCCAATGTCTGATCACCCTCTCCATAAAGAAATTCTTTCTAATGTCCAACCTAAACCTCCCCTGGCACAACTTGAGACCTCTTGTGCCCTCTTGTCTTGCTGAGAGTTGCCTGGGAAAAGAGCCCAACCCCCCCCTGGCTCCAACCTCCTTTCAGGGAGTTGGAGAGAGTGATGAGGTCTCCCCTGAGCCTCCTCTTCTCCAGCCTCAACACCCCCAGCTCCCTCAGCCCTTCCTCACAGGACTTGTGCTGGATCCCTTCCCAGCCTCCTTGCTCTTCTCTGGACCTGCTCCAGCACCTCAATCTCCTTCCTGAGCTGAGGGGCCCAGAACTGGACACAGGACTCAAGCTGTGGCCTCCCCAGGGCTGAGCACAGGGGCAGAATCCCTTCCCTGGACCTGCTGGCCACGCTGTTCCTGAGCCAGCCCAGGATGCCATTGGCCTTCTTGGCCACCTGGGCACACTGCTGGCTCCTGTTCAGCTTCCTGGAAATCCAGACTCCCAGCATTTAATTTAAATTTAAATGAGCATTTAAACCCTTTGATACGTTGAGGGCACAATATCTGAAGAGATATAGTATTAAGCTTATTTTAAAGTATATGAAAGTACATTTAAGCAATGAACTTTCAACAAAATTTTGGGGTTTCTTCAAGAAAAAAGGGAAAACTGTAAGATTCAGTCTAATTCAAATCTAGTATCACCTCACTCAAAATTTCTAGCAGCTATGAGTGATCATATGTACCCCGTGACCATGGGAAGGTATTTCATTGATTTATTGCAATGTTAAAATAATCGATACATCTTGTTTACAGAATATATCATTTATGCTTCTGTGATTAAATGCCACTGTTTGAATATGAGAAAGACCCAAACAAATCAAATTAAGAAAACATCCCATAAACGTACAAGGTAAATTATGCAAAAATCAAGATCCTAGGTTTTTGCGATTGGATTATAGAACTCCATTTAGTTCTTGTAACTAAAAAAATTCAGGACTAGTTGCATCAGTGTCCTTCTTCAATTTGCCTATGAGCATCTGAAGACATGGTTATGCATTTCCTACTGTTACAAAAGCAGTGGAGTTTTAGAATGTCTGCATTACCTGTCAGCATGTTGCCAAAGGTGGATTTGCAAGAGGAGTGTTACAGTATTAGATTCCTATAAATTTCACATTACAATGCTGACACCTAAAGGTGTTAAAAAAAAAAAAAAAATCAGAAAATGTAACTTTGCATGGTGCACTTGGTTGCTCCAATCATGTTTCCTGGCAGACACATGAGGACTATTGAAATTCTGAGGAAGGAAAGAGAAAAAAGGCTGCAGAGATACCAGCGAAGCCGAAGTCTAAGTCCTCAGAAGCATTTGAGTTTGTTGCAGACACTGGATGGAAGTCAGAGGGATTTAGATCTCCCCAGCAGGCGCCGAGAGTATCTGCAGCAACTGAGAAGAGATGTGGTGGAAAATACCAGGTATGGCATCCAAAACCTTTTAGCCTGATGAACACTGCCTGTGTTCACAACAGTGCACATTACTGGGTGTTGCTGACATCTGAGACTTCTGTGGCAGAAGACTTCTTCCCAAAGCAGAAGTGTGAAACATCCATTAGAAACTCCAGTCTAGTTCATTTCAGTCCATAATAGGTGTTCAATTTTTTTTTAAGTGTATGATGTATGGGGACAGCCAAGTATTCAATCTTGACTTATTATAGACAAATCTGACTTACTCCTTCACTAACTTAAAAGCCACATGAAATTATTAAGTTTCACGTTAGAAATAGAAAAAGGTTTTGTAACCCTTCACCATTTAGAATTTGAGTTTCTTGTCCCCCACCATATGCCCTAAATGACTTTTGCTCCTTTTGTGGTAGGTCAGGAGACAGTTATTTTCCCAACAATTATTTTGCATGTCTTGTGCCAAAGCAGTAACCTTAGATCATATGGAGAGGTTACTCATATCTGATCATATGACTGAGAAACCAGTGCAATCTCAGTGGTAAACTGGACTTGAACCCTGAATATTTTTTCAAGGTTCATGTCCATGCAGCCATTAGTGAGCAATGAGAAACTCTTTGGAAGCTAAGGTGGTGGCTTTTAATTGCTTTTCTGACAAATTTTCTTGGTTTTTTGTTGAAAGATTATTTTCTTACAGCGCTTTGTCAAGTGACTTGATTCCAAGTAATCTGTGTGTGTGATTTCCCCACCACCACCCTTACCTGTCCTGACAGAGTTCGAGAATCAAAAAGAAGAAGCATTCAGCATCCTTCAGACATTGAAGTGTTGCTCAGAGACTACCAGAAGGCACGAGAGGAAACCAAAAATGAAATTGCACGAGCGAGGGACAAACTTCGGGAGAGAGCTGAGCAAGAAAAGAGGCGCATACGGGAGCAAATATTTTCTCAGTTACAGAAGGTGAGCACTGCAGAGGAAATAATTCTGCATTATTCACATCAGTGCAAGTTTCTAAAGAAACTTTTAAATGATTCAGTGATTCTACTGTTTGATCTATATAACAGTGTAGGAAAAAAAAATCAACAAAAAAACCCCAAGGAATTAAATGGAAATTCGTGCTTAAAAAGAATTCAGTGATACTGAACTGTATTCTCCTCGTGTTTCTGAACCCCATCTTCCTGAAGCCACATTTTATGTACAAGAAACTCCTAAAGTTTTCCCATTTGGATCAAGCTTTCACAGCCATCCCAAGGTGCATATGCCCAGTCAATAGAAGAGTTTTGCTGAGGTAAAATGAGTTTATTTCAATATGTGCTCAGACACAAAGGCCTTTTTACTTTTTTTTTTTTTTTTTTTTTTTTTTTTTTTTTTTTTTTTTTTATCTTTTGGTTTTTCCTTGTGCACTGTCTGAGTGCATAAAATTTTCTGCAGGATGCAAGGAGGTGACTTCATTAGGATGTGTCTGTTCTGCCCAGTTTCTGACTATACTTCTATGCCATAAACTTGTCACTGACAACCTGACAGCACAGCTTCACCTTCTCCTCACATCATATGTGGTGTGAAATGTGGTGAATGCTCATTTCAGTGCTCTGCACTCTTTATAGCACCTCAAATTCACACATCTCCTCTGGGTGTCTGGATCTTATGTCTGCTGCTGTATTTTTCTTGTGAAAAATACTTCATGCTAGTTTTAAAACCAAACTTTAAAATGTTATTGAAAGTATAAACAATCTTGAAGTTCTCAGTATTTTCTGAATTTGTAATTTTTATCTCCATCTTTTTTGTGCTGGCATTGAGTAGTTGCATTGGTTAAAGTAAAATCTTCAGGCTTTAGAACAATGTTTGACCAGAAAGTTAAGTCAAGGCAGAGAAACAGGCAAAGAGTGAGATAGAAAGGAAATATCTTTTTTTAAAACTTGCTTTTTCCTTAAAAACATTTTTTTGATAGCCTGGACTGTCAGATGTGAAGAGCAACAAGCAGCTGCATTTTCCCCAGGCTGCATTTCCCCAGGCTGCTGGGTATCAGGGGTTGATTTGCTCTATGGCTGATGTAATTTCAGTCTTTCAAGCAAACTGCTTATTTAATGCTTTCTGTAAGGCCAGCACTCCTTGAAAGAAACTGGACTTTCTCCAGTTTTTTCTTCTTTCTTCTTTTTCTTCTTTTTCTTCTTATTCTACTTTTTCTTCTTTTTCTTCTTTTTCCTCTTTTTTTTCTTCTTCTTTTTCCTCTTTTTTTTCTTCTTTTTTTTCTTCTTCTTCTTCTTCTTCTTCTTCTTCTTCTTCTTCTTCTTTTTCCTCTTTTTTTTCTTCTTCTTCTTCTTCTTCTTCTTCTTCTTCTTCTTCTTCTTCTTCTTCTTCTTCTTCTTCTTCTTCTTCTTCTTCTTCTTCTTCTTCTTCTTCTTCTTCTTCTTCTTCTTCTTCTTCTTCTTCTTCTTCTTCTTCTTCTTCTTCTTCTTCTTCTTCTTCTTCTTCTTCTTCTTCTTCTTCTTCTTCTTCTTCTTCTTCTTCTTCTTCTTCTTCTTCTTCTTCTTCTTCTTCTTCTTCTTCTTCTTCTTCTTCTTCTTCTTCTTCTTCTTCTTCTTCTTCTTCTTCTTCTTCTTCTTCTTCTTCTTCTTCTTCTTCTTCTTCTTCTTCTTCTTCTTCTTCTTCTTCTTCTTCTTCTTCTTCTTCTTCTTCTTCTTCTTCTTCTTCTTCTTCTTCTTCTTCTTCTTCTTCTTCTTCTTCTTCTTCTTCTTCTTCTTCTTCTTCTTCTTCTTCTTCTTCCTCTTTTTCTTCTTCTTCTTCTTCTATTTTTCTTCTTCTTTTATTTTTCTTCTTCTTCTTCTTCTTCTTCTTCTTCTTCTTCTTCTTCTTCTTCTTCTTCGTCTTCTTCGTCTTCTTCGTCTTCGTCTTCTTCGTCTTCTTCTTCTTTTATTTTTCTTCTTCTTCTTCTTCTTCTTCTTCTTCTTCTTCTTCTTCTTCTTCTTCTTCTTCTTCTTCGTCTTCTTCGTCTTCTTCTTCTTCTTCTTCTTCTTCTTCTTCTTCTTCTTCTTCTTCTTCTTCTTTTATTTTTATTCTTCTTTTATTTTTATTCTTCTTTTATTTTTATTCTTCTTCTTTTATTTTTATTCTTCTTCTTTTATTTTTCTTTATTTTTCTTCTTCTTTCATTTTTCTTCTTCTTCTTCTTTTATTTTTCTTCTTCTTCTTTTATTTTCTCTTTTTCTTCTTATATTCTTCTTCTTTTTCTTCTTTTATTTTTCTTCTTTATTTTTCTTCTTCTTTTATTTTTCTCCTTTTTCTTCTTTTATTCTTCTTCTTTTTCTTCTTTTATTTTTCTTCTTTTTCTTCTTTTATTTTTCTTCTTCTTTATTTCTCTTCTTTTATTTTTCTTCTCTTTTTCTTCTTTTCTTCTTTTATTTTTCTTCCTTTATTTTTCTTCTTTTTCTCTTTTATTTTTCTTCTTTTTCTTCTTTTATTTTTCTTTTTCTTCTTTTATTTTCGTCTTTTATTTTATTCTTTTATTTTTCTTCTTTTATTTTTCTTCTTCTTCTTCTTCTTCTTTTATTTTTCTTCTTTTCTTCTTTTATTTTTCTTCTTTTTATTTTTCTTCTTCTTCTTTTATTTTTCTTCTTTTATTTTTCTTCTTTTTCTTCTTCTTTTATTTTTCTTCTTTTTCTTCTTTTATTTTTCTTTTTCTTCTTCTTCTTTTATTTTCTTCTTTTATTTTTCTTCTTTTATTTTTCTTCTTTTTCTTCTTTTATTTTTCTTCTTTTCCTTTTATTTTTCTTCTTTTATTTTTCTTCTTCTTTTATTTTTCTTCTTTTACTCTTCTTCTTTTTCTTTTATTTTTCTTCTTCTTCTTTTATGTTTCTTCTTTTATTTTTCTTCTTTTATTTTTCTTTTATTTTTCATCTTCTTTCATTTTTCTTCTTCTTTTATGTTTCTTCTTTTATTTTTCTTCTTCTTCTTTTATTTTTCTTTTATTTTTCTTCTTCTTTTATTTTTCTTCTTCTTTAATTTTTCTTCTTTTATTTTTCTTCTTTTATTTTTCTTTTATTTTTCTTCTTCTTCTTCTTCTTCTTCGTCTTCTTCTTCTTCTTCTTCTTCTTCTTCTTTTATTTTTCTCCTTTTTCTTCTTTTATTCTTCTTTTTCTTCTTTTTTTTTTCTTCTTTTATTTTTCTTCTTTTTTTCTTTTATTTTTCTTCTTTCATTTTCTTCTTTTTCTTCTTTTATTTTTCTTCTTTTTCTTCTTTTATTTTTCTTCTTTTTATTTTTCTTCTTCTTCTTTTATTTTTCTTCTTTTATTTTTCTTCTTTTTCTTCTTCTTTTATTTTTCTTCTTTTTCTTCTTTTATTTTTCTTTTTCTTCTTCTTCTTTTATTTTCTTCTTTTATTTTTCTTCTTTTATTTTTCTTCTTTTTCTTCTTTTATTTTTCTTCTTTTCCTTTTATTTTTCTTCTTTTATTTTTCTTCTTCTTTTATTTTTCTTCTTTTACTCTTCTTCTTTTTCTTTTATTTTTCTTCTTCTTCTTCTTTTATTCTTCTTCTTTTATGTTTCTTCTTTTATTTTTCTTCTTTTATTTTTCTTTTATTTTTCATCTTCTTTCATTTTTCTTCTTCTTTTATGTTTCTTCTTTTATTTTTCTTCTTCTTCTTCTTTTATTTTTCTTTTATTTTTCTTCTTCTTTTATTTTTCTTCTTCTTTAATTTTTCTTCTTTTATTTTTCTTCTTTTATTTTTCTTTTATTTTTCTTCTTCTTCTTCTTCTTCTTCTTCTTCTTCGTCTTCTTCTCCTTCTTCTTCTTCTTCTTCTTTTATTTTTCTCCTTTTTCTTCTTTTATTCTTCTTTTTCTTCTTTTTTTTTTCTTCTTTTATTTTTCTTCTTTTTTTCTTTTATTTTTCTTCTTTCATTTTCTTCTTTTTCTTCTTTTATTTTTCTTCTTTTTCTTCTTTTATTTTTCTTCTTTTTATTTTTCTTCTTCTTCTTTTATTTTTCTTCTTTTATTTTTCTTCTTTTTCTTCTTCTTTTATTTTTCTTCTTTTTCTTCTTTTATTTTTCTTTTTCTTCTTCTTCTTTTATTTTCTTCTTTTATTTTTCTTCTTTTATTTTTCTTCTTTTTCTTCTTTTATTTTTCTTCTTTTCCTTTTATTTTTCTTCTTTTATTTTTCTTCTTCTTTTATTTTTCTTCTTTTACTCTTCTTCTTTTTCTTTTATTTTTCTTCTTCTTCTTCTTTTATGTTTCTTCTTTTATTTTTCTTCTTTTATTTTTCTTTTATTTTTCATCTTCTTTCATTTTTCTTCTTCTTTTATGTTTCTTCTTTTATTTTTCTTTTATTTTTCTTCTTCTTTTATTTTTCTTCTTCTTTTATTTTTCTTCTTCTTTAATTTTTCTTCTTTTATTTTTCTTCTTTTATTTTTCTTTTATTTTTCTTCTTCTTCTTCTTCTTCTTCTTCTTCGTCTTCTTCTTCTTCTTCTTCTTCTTCTTCTTTTATTTTTCTCCTTTTTCTTCTTTTATTCTTCTTTTTCTTCTTTTTTTTTTCTTCTTTTATTTTTCTTCTTTTTTTCTTTTATTTTTCTTCTTTCATTTTCTTCTTTTTCTTCTTTTATTTTTCTTCTTTTTCTTCTTTTATTTTTCTTTTATTTTTCTTCTTTTATTTTATTTTTCGTCTTTTATTTTTCTTCTTTTCTTTTATTTTTGGTCTTTTATTTTTCTTCTTTTATTTTTCTTCTTTTTCTTCTTTTATTCTTCTTCTTTTTCTTCTTTTATTTTTCTTCTTTTATTTTTCTTCTTCTTCTTTTATTTTTCTTCTTTTATTTTTCTTCTTCTTTTTCTTTTCTTCTTCTTCTTTTCTTCTTCTTCTCCTTT